>NC_035178.2:7358957-7382961 GCF_001659605.2 Manihot esculenta
ACTAAAAAGAGTATCCACATCAATATAATTTGATAAAATTTAGTATTGAAGTTCGTCAAAATGATCATATATATATAGACTAGAACCAACTCAAAAAAGAGGTTAATAGCTTTTGGAGGCTTTCTCTCCTCACACTTTCACACATATTTTCTGAAATTTTCTCATTTTCTTCTGTAGTATTGTTATTTTCTCTTTATTTTAATGCATCTCTCTAAAACTTTTAGATTTAATTTGAATGTCAAAAGATTTTTACCGAATATCCCAATAGACCCTAATTATTTTTTTATATTTTACGGACTCTTTTTCTAAAATTAAGTATGAACGAATTCATATCATTGTCGATAAATCAAATCACAATTCAAGTGTCCGCATCTAATAATTTCACTAAATATCAGTTTATCAATAATGATAATAATAATTATCCTAATAAAATAAAAAATTATTATTAAATTTTTAAAAATTTACTAGTTTATTTTTATTTTAAAATTATTGAATTAAAATATTTTTATATTTTATAAAATTAAATTTTTTAATAGTGCTGAAAAAAATATTCAACTTGTTTTGATTAAATAATATAAATATTTAAAATTATAAAATTTAAATAATATATATAAATAAAATTATAATAATTATACAATATAAATAATTTAAAACAGTTTATAGTTTTTTTTAATAATTGAATTTATAAAATATAAAAATATTTTAATTAAATTATTTTTTAAAATAAAAATAAATTAATTAATTTTATAAAAATTTAAGGATTTTATAGGAATTTAGTCTAATAAATAAGATAGGTTGATGAGTAGATTGAGGTCCATCATCAAATTAATTGAATTATTATTTTATTAGTTGGCCGTCTAATGATTATAGGGACGCATCGGAATGGGAATACTGGAGTTGTCTAATCAACGCTAAGACTCGTCTATTTTTATACAGTAATATAATAATAATAATAATAATAGTAAACAAATTGATTATGATTGGGATAAATCTCACCCGTCCATTTGTTGAATAACATTATTATTTTGTTCGGATCTATCATTTCTAAGATTTCACTTGTTGCATTTGGAGAACTCAAAATAAAAATTAAGGAGTAAACTGCAGTTTAATTTTTTTAATTTAATGAAATATAGTTTTTTTTCTTTTTATTTTTAAAAATTATGAAATTAAACTTTACTGTTAATATTTTAATTTAAACCAGTTTTTTAAGTTGATCGATGAAATATAAAATTTAAATATCTAAAATACTCTTATCTAGAATTAATTTAATAAAATAAATTTAATTAGAATCAATTTAATTAGATTTTAAATTTAATTTTTTCATCAATTATAAATATTAAATTATAATTCCAGTAATCCATCCAAAAATTCAATAATCAATCAAGAAATTAAACAAAAGAGCGAGTGACTATTCAACAACTCTTTAAAACATTTAACAACCCTTTAAATTGAAATAAAGTTATAATCCACTCAGTTCATCGTAGGTTTTAGGCAACCAAACAGATTCCTCTGAATAGTAATATAGAAAATTTTGCCTTCCTAAAAGACATGTAAATTAATATATTTATAAGAAAAGAGTTTTAGCTAGAATTTAAAACTCTAAGATGATATTGCAATCATTGTTTATGTAAAAAAGGGTGTGTTTTATTAAACACACATCAAAGGCATTGAAGAGATATATATAGAGAGGTTTTACAGAGCAAAGATATTATAGAAAACCACAAAAAATTATGATTTCTCGTCCATTTTCCCATAGCCAAACAAGATCAAAATTTAATAACATTACAGCAACCTATCAAGAAATTCAATAAAAAATCAAGATAAAACAATCCCAACAACTCATCAAGAAATTCAACAAAAAATTAAGATCAAAACAATCACAACAACTCATTAAAAAATTCAAGATAAAAACAATCCCAACAACCCATCAAAAAATTCAACGGTATTTATCATAAAAATTTTCTCACCATTAATAAAAAAAATATTACATAAAAATCTTAGAATAAAATTTTAAAATATTGAAGAAAGTGTATTTTTTTTTTTTTTTTTTGTAAAATTTCTAGTACCCATCAAAATCTAAAAACCTTTCATCATTGATGGAGTGAGATTCATTCGAAGGTAGGATTAAGGTATGTGTGTATGAACTTAGTCTTGTGTGCTCTCCTCCTTTTTATTCTTTTCCTTTTTTTGTTTTCTTGTGATGTATAATTGTCGTTCTGTACCCCTACAACCTGTCATTTCCGCGTGAGGCTATACGTACGAATGTATTGCCCTTTTTCCATCGTCAGATGACCATTTAATACCCTTCAACATCACACAGATACGGTCATGGAAATGGGGAGTCCGTTGCTCCGCGTATCCGTTATCTCTAATGAGATGGACCTATTTCTTGTGGGCCTGGTCCTTGTTGAGTCCAGCCTGCCTAAATTAAACCTAGGATGCATGCTAGTAGTTCGACCTGCATATTGGACATGTGTTATGGCTTGGCTTTTCAACATGGGCCCGATCGCAGCCTGGGTATAAGAGTCTAGTGATTATCGAATGTCCCTTTACCTGCTCATTAATTATTCTATGATTAATGAGTTGGTAAATTTCGAAGCCCCAATTATAACCGCGTGGCTCTAAGAATGCTTTTGCCAAAATGTCTAATCTCCGTCTTCACCCATTTCAAATTCACATTTTCGGCTTTATTCTCAGTTCTTCTCCTTGCGCTGCTTCTGCTAACTTGTCTTCTTTCTTCTCTGTAATTTCTAATTTTTAGATTTGAAGTATGTCTCACTTTTCTCATGGCTTCCATTAGAATTCCTGATGTCGCTGGTTTAGTGTATTCTGTCACCCCTTCTTCCCTTCTCAATTTCTTCTCTTACGAGTACACCAACACCATCATCTATAGGATTAGGGCTCCCCTTCACAATCCACCTCCAGTGGGCTTGATTGACACCTAACAAAGGGAGTAGTTTAGTTTTTTTTTTTTTGTGAAACAACGCCGATTTCGAGCTAACATTCCCCTTTACCCCTTTTTATTGAGGTTTTCCGTCACTTTAGGATGACTCCTCGTATGTTATCTCTCAATTCCGTTATGTTCATGTGTTGCTTCGAGTCGGTTTGTCTGTGCTGGGGTTTTGCCCCTTCTATTGCTTTATTCTCCATCTTCTTTTGCCTCGTCCAGTTTACCCACGAGTTCTATTACTTCGGTCCCCGAATAGGGTTATCTATCTTCGCTAGGTACAAGGACTCGATAGAGGGTTGGGCGGAGGCCTTCGTGGTTGTTGAGCTAAAAGAGAGCTTAGGGATCAACTGGGATGTTGATCTCTTTTAGGGGGAGATCCCTCAGAGCTGTAATGATTTCCCTAGGTTGACCCTGTTGGACCAGATTTACCTTCTCCGACTGACTTCTATGAGGAAAAAGTATAACATCAAGAAGTGCATATTCATATCCAACCTTCAGGACTATCGAGAAGCTTGTATTACTTTTTTTTCATTTTTCTTTCTTGTTGCATTTCTCTTTTGTTATTTCGAGTTTTAACTAAGTTGGTATCTCTTTTTTCAGCTTCTGCTGTTCCTATGGAGAACGTTAAGCTCTCGAAGAACTTTTCTTTATCTAGGAAAAACATGAAGGCGACCTTGGCAGCCTTCAAGGCTAATAAATCAATGATAGATGTGACTCGAGAAGTTTTTCAGGCAGTGGGTCTCATGGCCACGGGTCGTTCGACTGCCCCTACTTTGGTGCTAGTACCCGCAGTAAGGGGTTCTTGGTATGCCACCTCGTGGACGTCCATTCCTACTAAAATGCCGACTCCAGTTAAGACTCCAGCTGCTCCCAAACCAGCTTCCAAGGAGCCCATTGTGGTTGGCGAATCTACCGAGAGCAGTTTGGAGAAGGGCACTAGGGTTGCCCTTTTGGACGTCCCACCTATCCAAGCTGTGGAGGCCATTATGATTGGAGGAGTGGCTAGGAAGCGAGCTCGTGTTGTGGAGCCTACGAAGACAACCCCTTCTCCCTCCACTGATAAAGGAAAGAAGGTAGTAGAGCAACTGTCTTCAGCTCTTGATAATGAGCTTTTGAACACTGCTAAAGTGACTCCTGAGTCTATGCCAGCTTCAGCTCCCAAGGAGCTCTGCAATAAAATGTTTGGGGGAACTCCAGATGCCTCGAATCCTTGCTTTCTGGCTCTTTTCAGCCACCTTGCTTACTCTACCAAACAACAAGCGTCATTCAATACTCGTTCTATGGACGACCTAGGAGACAAATTGAGGGAGATGCTCCTCATGGTAAGCCGTTTGTTTTTCTTGAGGATATTTTTAACTTTTTGGCTTTTCTAATTTCATTTTTCTTTCCTTATGGCAGGCCTTTAGGGTATTCCTTGAGATTGATGCTCGGAACCGATCTTTCCAGAACTCAGTCGAGCAGCACTCACTGAGATGAGAACATCATTGCCACCGGTGAGGCCCACGGGCAGATTATTGAATTCAAAGGAGTTATTGAAGACCTCACCAAGCAATTGGGGGATATGAGAGAGGAGATCGCTCGGGCTTCCCAACGAGCTTCTACAACATAGTTTCAGCGGGACGGGGCCTTAACACAACTGTCCTCTTTAGAGGAGTCCTGCCGCCAATGTGATGAGGCTAGGGTCTAGCGTGATGAGGCCTTAGCTCGCGTCACTTTCCTCCAGCAAGAGCTTAATAAACACATCAAGGACTTGAAAGGCATGGCTTCAGCAGTGGAGGAGTCTCACCTCCGGCAACAACAACTCTGCCAAGTGGTCACTGCTCTGGAGGAGAGATCTTCCGCGTTACTGAGGGATGCCCGGGCTGTAGAGGATAGGGTTTAGTAGGCTTGTGAGGAGTGGTTACGGGAGTATAAGGGCTCTGCTAAGCTGAAAGACAGAATCCAACAAGCATATGAAACGCGACTGGAGGAATTTAAGGCCTCTACGGAGATGAAAGAGATAATATATAAAGAGGCCTTTCGTATGTTCACTTCGGGCTATAATAAGGGCTTAAAGTTGGCTAGGGATGCCCTGTAATACCCGGCTAGAGTCTGACATCAGAATTCTACTTTCCGGTGGAATCCAGGATGTCAGAATCCTCTAGAAGGGTAAGAATAATGTTTTTCTAAAGTATTTTAGAATGTTTTAAAGTTGAAATAGAATGAGTTTTTGAAAGAAAAGAGCCAAGGCAGAAAAGCCAGGTTCGGCCGCCGAAGGTGATGTTCGGCCGCCGAAGGTGATGTTCGGCCGCCGAACATGCATGGCTTTCGGTTTCACGTTAGGCCGCCGAAGGTGGTCTGGCCAGCCACCTCTAAAAGGCCCTCAGTCGGTTGAAAGGATAAGGATCGCCTGTTTCTTTCACTTTCTGAGGTGAGACCCTGTCCTTCTTGAGTATGCTTCATGTTTCATCAAATCTTGCAAAGGTTTGATTGATTTTTTTGTTATTTTGAAGGTTTTGAGCTAAAAACACAAAGTTTTGAAGTTTGGAGAGTTTGAAGGAGAGTTGCTTCATATCTCCACGTTGGGATCGTTCATCTTCTTGATTTCAAGAGGTAAGTGAAGATCCTGAACTTGTTTTGATGATTATGAAGGTTTTATGAGGTTTTGGGGGAGAGTTGCATGAATAGGGTAAAGAGTGAGTTTTTGTTGATTTTGTGAGAAAAGCTTGTTTATGTGTTATGTGTTTTGTGTTGTTGGGGTTCTAAGGTAGTTTTTGACCCCTTTGAGCATATACTTAGGTATATGCATGTTGAGGAGTTGAGGTGTTTGAGTTTGAGGAAGATTGGTGCATTTTGACGAGAGGCAGAGCAAGTTTCTACCTTGCTGATGAACCCAGCTTCGGCCGTCGAAGAATGGTTCGGCCGCCGAATGTGCTGAGGAGGTGGCTTCGGCTGCCTAAGCTTGCCCCCGAGCCTTTGGACTTTCGGCTCTGGAGGGGAGTTTCGGCCGCCGAAGGTGCCCCCGAAGGTTAGAGACTTTCGTCTCTGGAGTGCCTTTCAGCCCCCGAAACTTGCCCCCGAAAGGGTTCGGCTGCCGAAAGTAGAGATTCGGCCGCCGAAGGTGCATGAGTTTCTGCTCTGGAGAGGACTTTCGGCCGCCGAAAGTGCCCTGTCCAGCCTTCCTTTGCATGCTTTGCATAATTGTTTTAGGGAGTTTAAGGGGATTCTTGGGGAGTTTCATAGAGTTATTCTTAAGCTAGTTTGGTCCCTCATTTGAGTCCATCTGTGTAGGCACAGACCAGAGGAACCAAAGAGAGCAGCAGTGAGTACTGCTTCAGAGCCTGCAGAGTCAGTCCAGATAGCCAGAGGTGCGTGGAACTAAACTTAATTTGTTTAATTGAGAAATGGAATATTTTTTAGCATATTTCATGCAACATGATTGTGCAATAGGGTGATTGCATTAGAATCCACGAGTATGTTGCATTGCATAGTTATTTGTTGATGTGGGTGAATGCTGAGTGATCCGATAGTATCTGAGATAAGTCCAGGAGCCTTTGACTACGCCCTGGCAGGTATAGTAAAGTCCAGGAGCCTTTGACTATGCCCTGGCAATGGTAAGTACAGGTGTTATATACACATATAGATATATGAGACAGGAAATCCAGGTGCCTTTGACTACGCCCTGGTATAGAGATACTGGGACTATTTGGTGACAGGTTTACCCTTGATGTGGATTGTCTGTGATATGATGCATTCCATAAGATCATGTTTTAATGACTTGTTTTATTGTTCTACTCACTGGGCTATAGAGCTCATTCCACTCCTGTAATACCCGGCTAGACTCCGGTATCGGAATTCCTACCGTCCGGTGGAATCCCGGATGTCAGAGGCCTCTAGAAGGGTAAAACCATGTTTTTCATAAAATGTTTTAATGTGTTTTATGGTTTTAAACAAGTTGTAATTGAGTTTTTTTCATGAAAATGATCTTGGAGGAAAACCCAGGTTTGGCCGCCGAACCTCAAGTTCGGCCGCCGAACATGCATGCATTTCGGGTGTGCCTTAGGCCCCCGAAGGCATAAGTGAGGGAAGCACAGGTTAAGCCTTGGATCAGAAAAAAGTTTTTATTTTCACAGAAAATGTATGATCATTTATGAGATTTACAGGTACACAGAGAGTATAGCAGGCTTGCTACGGGTTTTGGCGGCCTTAAGCCGACCTGAATCCTAGCGCCGGTGGCGATCCGATTTTCGGGTCGTTACAGATTGGTATCAGAGCCCAAGGTTCAAATGATCGGACCTATAGAGAGAGTGTTGGGCTCATAAAAGCTAGAGGTGGTCAAGCACAATAGGAATCATGTCCACTAGGATAGATGTTGAGTCCTGTCTATTTGATGCTATGAAATGCCATGACATGCATATGCATTATTGAGATATATGAGCTAATTATATGCTGATATGCTATGTTATGTGTTGTTTTCCAGAGTTAACATGCGAGGAACTCGTCGATCAGCTCGATTGACTGGAGTCCCACCAGATAGTGAGAGAATAGATGCTCGTCCTCCTGCATTGCCAAGGGCAAGGTCTCAAAGATCTAGCAGGGAAGGTACGTCAATGGACCCTAGAAGGTCTTTAGACGAGTGCAGAAGAGGAACAGCTAGAAGAGGGAGATCAGAGGAAGTGAGGGAGGCTATGGAGGTTGATCAGACAATAGATGAAAGTATGGGTGTATGCAGATTTGAAGAAGGTATGGGAGAGTCTCTGGGAGGCGCTCAGGCCTCGGGGTTTGGTTATCCAGCCTTTCCTCAGGACTCGGGGTATCCGATGGGAGGTATGTCGGAGTACTCTAGTTTTGTCCCATACCCTACTTACATGCCATATATGCCTTATCCTCATTATTACCCACCATATCCTATGTATCCACCCTCACCTATCCATCCAAGTGCAGCATATCCAGAACCAAATGAACCAGTACCTCCACCACCATCTGAAACAGTAGTCCCTATTGTCCAAGTACCTCAACCTAGCTCATCTGGGGGAAGTGGTGAAAATGACAGAGTATCTGAAATTGGATGCTCCTAAATTCAATACAGGAGATGATCCATTTGAGTACCTCAGAATAGTGAGGATGATAACTGATGAGTTGGGAGCTGATGATAGTAGAGCCATTGAGATGGCAGGGTTTACACTCAAATGTAAGAAAGCTCGAGAGTGGTTCAAGAACTATGTGGAGCCCAGGATGGACAGTATGTTATGGGGAGAGTTCGCCAATGAGTTTGCAGGGTGGGCTTTTCCTGATAGTTCCAGGGAGATGAAAATAATAGAATTTGAGCAGTTGAGACAGACAGACGAGATGAGTGTCGATGAGTTTACAGATAAGTTCCTGGATTTGCTTCAGTATGTGGGTCAAGCCTATGATACTGACCAGAAGAAGGCAAGGAGATATACTATGAGACTTCATCCCAGGTATTCTTCCTTGATTCTTCCAGCAGAGAAGGATAGTTTCCACACTATAGTGGATGCCGCCAGGAAAATGGAGGCAAATGCCAATATTCAGAAACAGTCAAAGGCACAGGCTTCGGGTTTTAAGGCCCCTAGTGCAGTACCTTCAGGCAGCAAGAGATGGGATAGAGCAAAAGGATTAAAGAACAAGTTCTGGAGTAAAGCCAAGTCTAGTCTGGGAATGGGTAGTGGCTCCAGCTCTGGCGCGAGCAATCCAGTATGCAGGAGATGTGGGAGACCACACAGGGGAGCTTGTCAGTTGGGATCTACAGCTTGTTTCAAATGTGGACAGGAAGGGCATTTTGCTCGAGATTGTCCTCAGGTGACCTTTGTGGTACCATCCCAGCAGATGAGTTCAGGCAGTATAGTACAGCCAGCAGCTCCAGTCATACCTCAGAGTAGTGGCAGAGGTAGAGGGAGAGGGGCAGCCTCTACTTCAGCAGCAGGTTCCCGAGGTGGCAATCCGGTAGCCCCAGCACGAATTTTCACTGTGACTCAGGAGGAGGCTAACATGTCAAACACAGTGGTGTCAGGTAATCTCATCATTGGGTGTTCAGATGTGTATGCTTTGATGGACCCCGGTGCTTCTCATTCCTTTATTGCTTCGAGAGCCATAGAGAGACTGGGTTTGATCATTTCTGAGTTAGAGTATCATCTCTGGGTCAGTAGACCCAAATGCGACCCATCAGTGGCAGTGTCAGTCTGTCGTTTCAGTCTAGTGTTCATAGAGGGTAGATGCCTTCCAGCTGACCTTGTGGTTCTAGACTTGACAGATTTTGATGTCATTCTAGGGATGGATTGGCTATCTGCATATGGTGCTACCTTGGACTGTAGAGACAAGATAGTTAGTCTCAGAGACCAGGATGGGTCAGAGTGTGTCTTCAGGGGAGACAGGAGAGGTACACCCAGAGGTTTGATTTCAGCCCTTCAGGCTCGTCGTTTGCTTAGGAAGGGTTGTCAGGGGTTTCTAGCTCATGTGAGGGAGCTAGACAGTCAGGTTAGGGAACCAGCTTCGATACCAGTAGTTCGAGAATTTCCAGATGTATTCCCAGACGACTTACCAGGATTACCATCCGATAGGGAGATAGAGTTTGAAATAGAATTGCTGCCTGGTACCAGACCTATCTCTATTCCTCCCTACAGGATGGCGCCAACAGAGTTAAAAGAGTTGAAAGAGTAGTTGCAGGACTTAGTAGATAAGGGTTTCATTTGCCCTAGTACCTCACCCTGGGGTGCTCCAGTGCTTTTTGTCAGAAAAAAGGATGGATCCCTCAGACTTTGTATCGACTACAGACAGTTGAACAAGGTCACTACCAAGAATAGGTATCCTCTACCTAGGATTGATGATCTATTTGACCAGCTAGCTGGAGCAGGTTATTTCTCTAAAATAGATCTGAGATCTGGGTATCATCAGTTGAAAGTCAGAGAGGCAGATGTGCCAAAGACAGCTTTCAGGACCAGATATAGGCATTATGAGTTCTTAGTGATGCTGTTCGGGTTGACTAACGCCCCTGCAGCATTCATGGATCTCATGAACAGAGTTTTCAGCGAGTATCTGGATCACTTTGTTATTGTTTTCATTGACGATATCTTAGTGTATTCCAGAGATGCAGAGGAGCATACCCAGCATCTGAGGATAGTTCTGCAGACACTGAGAGAGCATGGTTTGTATGCCAAGTTCTCTAAGTGTGAGTTTTGGTTGAGGAGCATTTCCTTCTTGGGACATGTAGTATCAGCAGATGGGATAGAGGTAGACCCCAAGAAGATAGAGGCTGTAGCTAACTGGCCCAGACCCACTACAGTGACTGAGATTAAAAGCTTTTTGGGTCTGGCAGGTTACTATAGGAGGTTCGTTCAGGACTTCTCAAAGATAGCGGCTCCTATGACCAAACTGACTCAGAAGAACCAGAAGTTTGTCTGGTCAGACCAGTGTGAAGAGAGCTTTGAGAAGCTCAAGAGGAGATTGACATCAGCACCAGTGTTAGCTCTGCCTGTCAGTAATGAGGATTTCACAGTGTTCTGTGATACGTCTTGAGTGGGATTGGGTTGTGTTTTGATGCAGAATGACAGGGTGATTGCTTATGCTTCGAGATAGTTGAAGAAGCACGAGTTGAATTACCCCACCCATGACCTAGAGATGGCAGCAGTTATCTTGGCACTCAAGATGTGGAGGCATTATCTCTACGGGGTTAAATGCGAGATCTTCACTGATCACAAGAGTTTACAGTACATCTTGAGTCAGAGAGAGCTGAATTTAAGGCAGAGAAGATGGGTAGAATTGCGCAGTGATTATGATTGTAAGATCCAGTATCATCCGGGTAAGGTGAATGTTGTGGCAGACGCCCTAAGCCGGAAGTCACTAGGCAGTTTATCCCATATAGCAGCAGAGCGAAGACCAGTAGTGATGGAGCTTTACAAGCTCATCGAGGAAGGATTACAGCTAGAGTTGTCTGGTACAGGTGCGTTGATAGCACAGATGAGAGTGATACCAGTGTTTCTGGAGCAGATAGCTCAGAAACAGCATGAGGACCCAGAATTAATGAAAATTGCCAGGACTGTTCAGTCAGGCAACAGTGCGGAATTCAGATTTGACAGCAAAGGGATCCTCCAATATGGAAGTCGACTATGTGTACCAGATGATAGTAATCTGAAAGAAGACATTATGAGGGAAGCTCATAATGCGAGATATAGTGTTCACCCAAGAGCCACCAAGATGTATCAAGATCTGAAGAGGGTGTATTGGTGGCCAGCCATGAAGAAAGAAGTAGCACAGTTTGTGTCAGCTTGTGAGGTTTGCCAGAGGGTGAAACTAGAACATCAGAAGCTGGCTGGAATGCTTAACCCACTGCTGATTCCAGAATGGAAATGGGAGAACATAGCTATGGATTTTGTAGTGGGCTTACCGGCAGCATCCAACAGGATAGACTCTATATGGGTGATTGTGGACAGACTCACGAAATCTGCTTATTTCATTCCAGTTAGGAGTAACTTTTCTGTAGATAAACTAGCACAGGTTTATGTGGACGAGATAGTAAGGCTACATGGAGTTCCAGTGTCTATAGTTTCAGATAGAGGACCTCAGTTCACCTCCAAATTTTGGCGGAGTCTGCAGAGTGTAATGGACACGAGGTTGGATTTTAGCACTGCTTTCCATCCACAGACTAATGGACAGTCAGAGAGGACCATCCAGACCATAGAGGATATGCTCAGAATGTGTGTGTTAGACTCTGGCGGTTCTTGGAGGCAGCATCTACCTCTGGTGGAGTTTGCCTACAACAACAGCCATCATGCTAGCATAGGGATGGCTCCTTATGAAGCGTTGTATGGGAGGAAGTGCAGATCACCAGTTTGCTGGGAAGAAGTGGGAGAGAAGGCTCTTGCAGGGCCAGAGTTAGTAGAGATTACCAGTAGAGTGGTACCCGTGATCAGAGAGAGGATCAGAACAGCTCAGAGTAGGCAGAAAAGTTATGCAGACATTCGCAGGAAACAGATAGAGTTTCAAGAGGGTGATTGGGTATTGCTGAAAGTGTCTCCAATGAAAGGAGTGGTCCGTTTTGGGAAGAAAGGTAAGCTAGCTCCATGGTACATTGGACCCTTTGAAATCTTGCAGAAGATCGGGAATGTGTTGTATAAGCTGGATTTACCTGTTTCTATGGAGAGAATTCACCCGGTATTTCATGTTTCTATGCTACGGCAATTTGTGTCAGATCCGAATCAAGTTCTGAGTGAGCCTGATGTGGAGATTCTTAGAGATCTCACCTATATAGAGCAACCAATACGGATTCTGGACACGCAGATCAGACAACTAAGGAACAAGGAAATTCCGATGGTGAAAGTTCTGTGGAACCACCATAATCTAGAAGAGTGCACCTGGGAGACGCAGGAGTCTATGCTCCAGCAGTATCCATATCTGTTTTGAGGTTAGTTTTCTCCTTTTTATGTGTTTATTTGTTTGAGGAACATTCGAGGACGAATGTTCTTAAGGGGGGAGAATGTAATACCCGGCTAGAGTCTGACATCGGAATTCTACTTTCCGGTGGAATCCAGAATGTCAGAATCCTCTAGAAGGGTAAGAATAATGTTTTTCTAAAGTATTTTAGAATGTTTTAATGTTTTAAAGTTGAAATAGAATGAGTTTTTGAAAGAAAAGAACCAAGGCAGAAAAGCCAGGTTCGGCTGCCGAAGGTGATGTTCGGCCGCCGAACATGCATGGCTTTCGGTTTCACGTTAGGCCGCCGAAGGTGGTCTGGCCAGCCACCTCTAAAAGGCCCTCAGTCGGTTGAAAGGATAAGGATCGCCTGTTTCTTTCACTTTCTGAGGTGAGACCCTGTCCTTCTTGAGTATGCTTCATGTTTCATCAAATCTTGCAAAGGTTTGATTGATTTTTATGTTATTTTGAAGGTTTTGAGCTAAAAACACAAAGTTTTGAAGTTTGGAGAGTTTGAAGGAGAGTTGCTTCATATCTCCATGTTGGGATCGTTCATCTTCTTGATTTCAAGAGGTAAGTGAATATCCTGAACTTGTTTTGATGATTATGAAGGTTTTATGAGGTTTTGGGGGAGAGTTGCATGAATAGGATAAAGAGTGAGTTTTTGTTGATTTTGTGAGAAAAGCTTGTTTATGTGTTATGTGTTTTGTGTTGTTGGGGTTCTAAGGTAGTTTTTGACCCCTTTGAGCATATACTTGGGTATATGCATGTTGAGGAGTTGAGGTGTTTGAGTTTGAGGAAGATTGGTGCATTTTGGCGAGAGGCAGAGCAAGTTTCTGCCTTGCTGATGAACCCAGCTTCGGCCGCCGAAGAATGGTTCGACCGCCGAATGTGTTGAGGAGGTGGCTTCGGCTGCCTAAGCTTGCCCCCGAGCCTTTGGACTTTCGGCTCTGGAGGGGAGTTTCGGCTGCCGAAGGTGCCCCCGAAGGTTAGAGACTTTCGTCTCTGGAGTGCCTTTCAGCCCCCGAAACTTGCCCCCGAAAGGGTTCGGCTGCCGAAAGTAGAGATTCGGCCGCCGAAGGTGCATGAGTTTCAGCTCTGGAGAGGACTTTCAGCCGCCGAACCTGCCGCCGAAAGTGTCCTGTCCAGTCTTCCTTTGCATGCTTTGCATAATTGTTTTAGGGAGTTTAAGGGGATTCTTGGGGAGTTTCATAGAGTTATTCTTAAGCTAGTTTGGTCCCTCATTTGAGTCCATCTGTGTAGGCACAGACCAGAGGAACCAAAGAGAGCAGCAGTGAGTACTGCTTCAGAGCCTGCAGAGTCAGTCTAGATAGCCAGAGGTGCGTGGAACTAAACTTAATTTGTTTAATTGAGAAATGGAATGTTTTTTAGCATATTTCATGCATCATGATTGTGCAATAGGGTGATTGCATTAGAATCCACGAGTATGTTGCATTGCATAGTTATTTGTTGATGTGGGTGAATGCTGAGTGATCCGATAGTCACTGAGATAAGTCTAGGAGCCTTTGACTACGCCCTGGCAGGTATAGTAAAGTCCAGGAGCCTTTGACTACGCCCTGGCAATGGTAAGTACAGGTGTTATATACACATATAGATATATGAGATAGGAAATCCAGGTGCCTTTGACTACGCCCTGGTATAGAGATACTGGGACTATTTGGTGACAGGTTTACCCTTGATGTGGATTGTCTGTGATATGATGCATTCCATAAGATCATGTTTTAATGACTTGTTTTATTGTTCTACTCACTGGGCTATAGAGCTCATTCCACTCCCTTAACCCCAGTCTTGCAGGTTTAGTGTACAGTGTACAGGGGAAGTCCAGCAGAGTACAGAAATAGTAAAGAGCTTTGTAATAGATTAGAGTGGACATGTAATATTAAAGAGATATACTAGTTGTGTATACAGTTAAAGTTGTACTTGACTTAGTTATTTTGTATTGTAAATCTTCTGTTTATGTACATGATCTAGTTGTGTAACTGTTTTACAGAGTATGTGAAAAACCAAGCTTAACAGGTATGAGTTAACCCATCTAGAGCAAGCTCTAGTCAGGGGTTCGGCAGTATAGAGATAGTGCATGCACAGGTTAAGCCTTGGATCAGAAAAAAGTTTTTATTTTCACAGAAAATGTATGATCATGTATGAGATTTACAGGTACACAGAGAGTATAGCAGGCTTGCTACGGGTTCTGGCGGCCTTAAGCCGACCTGAATCCTAGCGCCGGTGGCGGTCTGATTTTCGGGTCGTTACATGCCCCGTCCGCTCTGTTGGCGGACTTGCGAGCTCCAGAAATGGACTCTGACGGCAAAGAGGTGCGGTATGGAGAGGATGACAACCCATGCCCAAGGGTGCTCCTCAATTGCCTTTCGGACCTCAGGGGGAGGACACTATAGATGAACCCCTTAATGACTTAATTAGTTCTAGTTCTCCTTCCCGTGCTGCCTCTGTAACCCATTCCATAAATCAATAAAATTTATATTCCCTTATTTTTCCTTTGTGTATTTTCATTTTTTTGTACTCATTGAATCTATTTATATATCTCTTGTAATACCCGGCTAGACCCCGGCATCAGAATTCCTACTCTCCGGCGGAATCTCCGTTGGAATCAGGAATTCTAGGATGTCGGAGCTTTCTAGAAGGGTAAAATAAAGGTTTTCCAAAATGTTTTTGTAACAGCCCGGAAATCGATACCCCTCTGTAACGACCCGAACCGCCACCGGCGCTAGGATCCAGATCGGCTTAAGGCCGCCGGGACCCGTAGCAAGCCAACATACATACTATTACCTGGTAAAATCCCATGCATGATCAAAACTTTAACGTAAAAACTTAAACATAAAACCTATAATCTGAACATTTACCAAGCTTGGTCCGTATGCTATAACATAACTGTGAACATAAACTTTCCCATGCTAGAGCCCTCATCAAATGCTCTGGCTGGGTCAACATTACAGACATCAAGCCTGGTTCTCATCTCAACATTTAAAACGTTACATAACCATGCATCAACAGGGATTAACCAATCTATAGGGCCAAGCACACTCTAATCCATAAACATTAACTCTACTATCAGTTACATACATTATCTCAATTTACATTACATCAACTTATATTACATGTCCACTTCTAAAACTACTAAACTGTAACGTAAACATAAACTACCACATTACAAACACACGTCTCTTAATCTTTACCCTGCTGACTTCTGAGCTCTGACTTAAACCTGCAACACTGGGATTAGGGGAAAGGGATGAGCTAAAAAGCCCAGTGAGTAGAAACATAGAAAACAGTTCATTAATTACATGCTCTCATGAAATGCGTCATATCACAAAGAAATCACATAACTGTCTCTGGTCCGTCTCGGGGCTCATGCAGCTAAATATTCCCCACGGAGTGTTTTTTGAGAGTTCCTTTCTTTGCTAGCATCCTTTACTCTCAAGGATCAGACATGACCTCAAAAATCCCTCTGTCGGTGCCCGGCTCCCCCAAAGGAGCTCACACAGGACTTTCACATACATGACAGGGTGCCTAGTCCACAGAGAGCTCACAAGGACTTTCCTATATGTACTTGTCCGGCTCTCAAAAGACTCACCCAAGACTCAATGACAGATATGGGCTATTGAAGTCGCCTTGGTCCGAACCTCCTGAATCAACATCAAATAATGCAATGCGTCACATTCGTGAAACTAGTGCAATCATCCTATTACATATAATCATGATGCATGAGCATGCTTTAGGCATTCGATTTCGTACATAAAAGATTAGGTTTAGTTCTACTCACCTCCTGGCAGACGCTGACTGACTCTGCAACTGCTAGCACTACTGGCCTCCTCGGTCCTTCGGGTCCGATCCTACACAGGTGGACTCGAATGAGGTGCCAAACATACTCTAAACAACTCATAAACATACCCCCAAAAACCCCTCTAAACATCACTAAAACATGCATAGGAAACACCCAAGAAACGGCTGGACAGGGCACTTTCGGCGGCACCTTCGGCGGCCGAAAGTCCTTTTCAGAGACGAAACTCGGGTAGGTTCGGCGGCAGGTTCGGCGGCCGAAACCCCTGGACAGAAACGAAAGTCCCTCCTTCGGGGGCACGTTCGGCAGCCGAAAGGCTGCCTCCCATGCAGGTTCGGTGGCCGAAACTCCTTTCGGCGGCCGAACCTGGTCCCCTCTGGACGACAGGTCCGATTCTGCCTAGCCAAAAATCGAACTCAAAACACCCAAATACTTACATACTCTTTCCCAATCATGCATACTCACTCCCACATGCATAAAGGGGCATAAACTAACTTAAAACCCCAACAAAACATCATGTAATCATACATATAACATACATTAGCACAAAAACCCACATAATCCTTAAACATGCATTTCTACCCAAACTCAACCATCAAACTCTATAAAACTTACGTAAAACTTCATTAAACATAAGGAAAAACAAGGATCTACACTAACCTCTCGGAGATCGAGGGTTGGTGTGACCCGAACCTTGGAGATGTGGAGGAAACTAGCTCCGGGGTCTCCAAGCTCCAAATCCTTGATCCAAGCTTAAAACTCTTCAAAATAACCATGGAACTCATGAAAACATGAAGGAGATGAAGAAAAACATGGAAACGGCCAAGGGAGGACAAAAACTCACCTGAGCTCGAGAATGGGGAGAAAACTCTCCCATTTTCGGTCTGAGGGCCTCTTATAGGTGGCCGACTAAACCTCCTTCGGCGGCCTAACGTGCCCCCTAAACTCATGCAGGTTCGGCGGCCGAACTTGACTTTCGGCGGCCGAACCTTGGCTCGTTCAAACAAGACTTTCGGAGGCCAAAGGCGCTCCCGAAGCCTTTCCATGTTCGGCGGCCGAACTTCACTTTCGGCGGCCGAACCTGGTGAATGCCTCCTTGGTCTTTTCTTTTCAAAACTCAATTCTTTTTCATTTAAAACCATGAAATCAGTAAAAACCTTTTAGAAAACACATTTTACCCCTCTAGAAGCCTCTGGCATCTTCAGAATTCCATATTCCAACGGAGATTCCGCCGGAAGGTAGGGATTCCGATGCCGGAATCTAGCCGGGTATTACATTCTACCCCCCTTACAAAAACATTCGTCCCCGAATGTTAAAACAACAACAAACATGAAAGCAAGCAAGCGAAGCCTAAAAAAAAAAAAAGAAAAAATCTCTCTCCTGAAAGAGAGACACAGATACACTGGAGTAAGACTCCCAAGCTCCTGCTGCGCTACTCTGATCCTTCTCTTTCTTTCTCCTTCTCTGCTCTTACTCTTCTCTTCTGCCTTCTTTCTACTATTACTCCTCTCTGCTGTACTCTTTCCCTCTCTATTCTTACTCTTCTCTTCTTCTGTACTGACCTACCCTCTGCTCTAGACTTTAGCAATCTAAAAGCCCAAATCTCCGATCTATCTTGGGAAACAACCAACTTTTGCCAGCTGATCCAATAGATCTTCAATCCAAGGTAAAGGTTACCTACTCCTGGTAGTAACTTTGTACAACTGCTTACAGTCACAACAAAGTCTCAAGAATCCATCCTGCGTTTCCCACACCACACTGGAACAATCCAGGGTGAGGTACTAGGTCGGATGAGAACCCTTATCTACCAAGCACTCCACTATTCCTACACTCCTCCTAAAGCTCTCACAACTCTTCCAATCTTACCCCTTATCCTATAACTCTCCACTCCGTAGGTGCCATCTTGTGAGGAAAGATAGAAATGGTTCTGGTATCGCGTACCACTTCTAAACCAAACTCCACCTCCCTGACCGATGGTAAACCTGACACTAGCCTGCGACTACCTCTAAACACTCTCACGATCTACAGTACTAAGACTGGTTCCTAGACCTGCCTACTAACCTCCCAAACCTGGACAAGAATTCTCTAACAACCATTCTTACACACCCTACGAGCCTGACAGCTGACATCAAACTTCTAGGCATCCTACTCGATCCCCTCTGGAACCTACCTCGGATCCATCTTGAACTGTGATCCTGACTACCTTGCGCTGCAGACGCAGATAGCATTAGCACCACAAGTAGAAAACCAATCCATTCCCCGAATGACATCCAGACACTCAAGTCTAGGACCTCAAAATCGGGTGGAAGGCATCTACTCTCAATGACACTGGACTGATCCTCTACTCATATGAATCCTACCCGGGTCTATTAACCCAAAGAGAACACTTTAAGCCCAGAAGCTATCAACTCAACCTCTCAAAGGCTCCTAGAGCAACTACAGAAAAAGAAACACTAAGGCTCACAAACACATACATCAGAACATTCAAAAGTGAGCGTACCTGGCATCACCGTGTTCGATGTGTCTGCTCCCCTTCCTTGCTCACTGGTCTGAGCCACATTACTTGGAGCTAACCGCTGGGACCGTATCATCCTGGGTGCAGTAGGACACTCACGTGCTATGTGCCCCTCCTGTCCGCACCTATAACAAGCTGTTGTCCCATAACGGCAGACTCCCTTGTGCGGCCTTCCGCACCTCATACATCTTGTAGTGCCTCGACCAGAACTCGAACCATCTTCAGCATCTAGCCTAAACCTCTTCCACAACCTACCCTTCCTAGTTCTGCCCCATTGCTTCGGGGTTCTTCTCCCCCTTCTACCTCTCTTGGCGGCTGTACTCAGCATGGAGAGATCAACTTCCCCTGAACTTGAACTCTCAGAATCCTTAGACTCTCCCATGCAGTCCTCATCCATATTCACTTGCACACCTATGTCCCTCCTCTGCACCATTCCATCCCACTCAGATGGATCTGACTCCACAGACCAACTAGCACCTTGCATCCTCGCTCTTTTCTCTGAAGAGCAACATACAAACATACAAACATCAGCATCACATCACATCATACAGTCCATGCAGAAACACATGAACTCACAACTCATAGCATCACATCATAGGGTCCATGTAGCAAACACATGAACTCTCCTATGAAACATATACATCATGGATGAACCTGACACCAACGACCCTCAACCTAGCGTAACATGCCATGACCAACTGTGCCTAAAAACCATACCTGGTCTCTCAACTCATCTCATATCATAGCATAGCATATCGAGGAATCAGAGATCAGTCAACATCCATAACATATCAACATAATTGCACATGCATCAAACATGGCATTACACATCATCATAGCAAGACAGGATTCAACGTCCTATCCTAGTGGACATGATCTTACCTATTGTGCTTGCCCTTCTATGACATCTAAACCAACCTCTTTCCGATGTGGGATATCTCTAATCCTTGAGCAAAATGCTCAACACACCGTACTTGTAACAGCCCGGAAACCGAACTGCCACCGGCACTAGGATCCAGATCGACTTAAGGTCGCCGGGACCCGTAGTAAGCCTGCTATCCTGTCTGTATACCTGTGAAATCCCATACATGATCATACATTTGCTGTAAAAACATAAAACTTTTCTTCATTCCAAGGCTTAACCTGTGCATGCACTCTCTCTGTTCTCTACTAATCCCTACTAGAGCTCCTCATGGCTCTAGGTGGATCAAACTCAGAATGTTAAGCCTGGTTTTGCTCATAAACACACAATAATAAATGTAAACATAACCTGATCATGTGAAAAGAACAAGGGATTACAACTCTTATAGTCAAGCACCACCATTCTATACACTATACATAAACCTTATCTCTTTACATTTACATGTCCACACTAGCTATTACACCACTCTGTACTCTTCCTGTACCCTGCTGAGTTCTCTCTGACCTCTGAACCTGCACAACTGGAGTTAGGGGAGAGGGATGAGCTATGATAGCCTAGTGAGTAGAATAGTCAAATAACAGGTGATAAAACATGCTCTCATGGAATGCAACACATAATCACATCACCTCGGCCGGACGGATCAAAACTCCCTCTATCTCATCTGGGGTACCGGAGTACCATGTGCCTGGTCCCCGTAGGGCTGTTCCAGGTCTTTGTGTATGTGCCTGGTCCCCGTAGGGCTGTTCCAGGTCTTTCCTCTGAGGGCTAATGAATCCTCACGAAGTCCGTGCCGTCTCACATAAGCAATGTACAAGGAGCCATGCCAAGTACAAGGATAAATGCAATGCATCATCTTTGTGTACACTAATGCACTCACCCTAGAGCATATTCATGATGAATGAAGCATGATAAAATATTCAGTTGTCAGATTAAAACATTCAGTTAAGTTCCACTCACCTGGTTATCTCTGCACTAACTCTGCAGGTTCTGACACTGGACTCACTGCTGACCTCCCTGATTCCTCTGGTCCGTACCTACACAGGTGGACTCAAATGAGGGACTAAACTCACTCAAGAACATCTGTACGAAACTCCCCAAAACCCCTCGAAACAATCCTCAAACCATCACATAAAACATGCAAAAGAAAGCTGGACAGGGCACTTTCGGCGGCAGGTTCGGCGGCCGAAACCCCACTCCAGAGACGAAACTCATGCATGTTCGGCGGCACCTTCGGCGGCCGAAGGTCTCGTCCAGAGACGAAACTCACACACTTTCGGCGGCCGAACTCCCTCTTTCGGCGGCCAAAAGTCTCTGTCTAAACCGAAAGCCTAGCTTTCGGGGGCAACCTTTGGCAGCCGAAACTGCCTCCACAAGGGGTTCGGCGGCCGAACCTGGTTTTGCCCGAAGGACAGAACCCTGCTCTGTTTCATGCAAACTTTGCCTAAAAACCTACCAACATGCATCTCAACTACTCCCAACTAGCATATACACATAGATATGCACCAAGGGGTCTAAAACTACCCTAAAACCCCAAACAAACATAGCACATAACACTGAAACATGTTGGAACACCACAAATCACCAAAAACCTCACCTAAACCTAAACATGCATACTACCCATACAAACTTCATAAAACCTTTCAATATCAACAAAGAAGCTCAGGATCTTCACTTACCTCTTACACAACTTGAGGATGAAGGATCCTAACGTGGAGATATGAAGAAAAGCTCTTCCAAAGCTCCAAGCTTTAAAACGTGGTTCTTTTGCTCAAAACCTTCATAAGTCACCAAAACTCTTAAAACTCTTGAAAGCTTTGATGAAAAGCATGGAAAACATGAAAGTCAACGTAGGAGAGGCTGAAACTCACCTCTGGCTGCAAGTGGAGGAGAAATAACCTCCTTCCACCGACCCTTGGCCCTTTTATAGGTGGCTGGCCAGACCACCTTCGGCAGCCGAACGTGAAGCCGCAACCATGCAATGTTCGGCGGCCGAAAGTGACCTTCGGCGGCCGAACCTTTGCATTTCTCCCTTGTTGCTTTTCTTTCAAAACTCAAGTCTTTTAACACTTCAAAACATGAAAACCAGTGAAAATACCTTGAAAAACATATGTATTACCCTTCTCGAGGGTTCCGACACCTGAGATTCCACCGGACTACAGGAATTTCGATGCCGGACTCTAGCCGGGTATTACATTCTCCCCCCCTTAAGAACATTCGTCCCCGAATGTCCCTAACACAACAGAAACACAGAGAAAAGGGGAAAACTAACCTTAAAACAGATATGGGTATTGCTGGAGCATGGACTCCCGAGTCTCCCACGTGCACTCTTCTAGGTTGTGGTGGTTCCACAGAACTTTCACCATTGGTATCTCCTTGTTTCTCAGCTTTCTGATCTGGGTGTCAAGGATCCGCACTAGCTGCTCTATATAGGTGAGATCACTTAAGATTTCCACCTCAGGTTCACTCAGAACCTTCTCTGGATCTGACACAAACTTTCTCAACATAGAAACATGGAATACCGGGTGAATTCGTTCCATAGAAGCCGGTAAATCTAGCTTATACGACACAGGCCCGATCTTCTGCAAGATCTCAAAGGGACCAATGTACCGTGGGGCCAGTTTACCCTTCTTTCCAAACCGAACCACTCCCTTCATCGGAGACACCTTAAGCAATACCATATCCCCCTCCTGGAACTCTATCTGCTTCCTACGGATGTCTGCATAGCTTTTCTGTCTGCTTACAGCTGTTCTGATCCGCTCTCTGATGATAGGCACTAACTTGCTGGTTATCTCAACTAACTCTGGCCCTGCAAGAGTTTTCTCTCCTACCTCTTCCCAGCAAACAGGTGTTCGGCACTTCCTCCCATAAAAAGCTTCATAAGGGGCCATCCCTATGCTAGCATGATGGCTGTTGTTGTAGGCAAACTCCACCAGAGGTAGATGCTGCCTCCAAGAACCGCCAAAGTCTAACACACACATTCTCAGCATATCTTCAATGGTCTGGATGGTTCTCTCTGACTGACCGTCTGTCTGTGGATGGAAAGCAGTGCTGAAATCCAACCTTGTGCCCATTTCGTTTGCAGACTCCGCCAAACCTGGAGGTGAACTGAGGTCCTCGATCTGATACTATCGACACTGGAACTCCATGCAACCTTACTATCTCGTCTACATACACCTGCGCCAACTTGTCCACAGAGTAGTTACTCCTGACTGGAATGAAGTGAGCAGATTTAGTGAGTCTATCCACAATCACCCATATGGAGTCTAGTCTGTTAGACGTCGCCGGTAACCCACTACAAAATCCATAGCTATGTTCTCCCATTTCCATTCTGGAATCGGCAGTGGGTTAAGCATTCCAGCCGGCTTCTGGTGCTCTAGCTTCACCCTTTGACATGTCTCGCAGGCTGACACGAACTGTGCCACTTCTCTCTTCATTGCTGGCCACCAATACACCCTTCTCAGATCTTGATACATCTTGGTGGCTCCCGGGTGAACGCTATACCCGCATTATGAGCTTCCCTCATAATGTCTGCCTTTAAACTGCTATCATCTGGTACACATAACCTCTTACCGTGCCGAAGAATCCCCTCACTATCAAATCTGAACTCTGCACTGTTGCCAGACTGAACAGTCCTGGCAATCTTCACTAACTCGGGGTCTTCGTGCTGTTTCAGAGCCACTTGCTCTAGAAACACTGGTGTCACTCTCATCTGTGCGATCAAAGCACCTGTACCAGATAACTGCAACTGTAACCCTTCTTCACGAGCTTGTAGAAATCCTTCACCACCGGTCTTCTCTCTACTACAATGTGGGATAAACTGCCAAGTGACTTTCGGCTTAAGGCATCAGCGACAACATTAGCCTTGCCCGGATGATACTGGATCTTACAATCATAATCACTGAGCAATTCTACCCACCGTCTCTGCCTCAAGTTTAACTCTCTCTGACTTAAGATGTGCTGCAGGCTCTTATGATCCGTATAGATCTCACATTTTAAGAGGTAATGCCTCCACATCTTAAGTGCAAAGATAACAGCTGCCATCTCCAGATCGTGTGTCGGGTAATTCAGCTCGTGCTTCTTCAGCTGTCTAGAAGCATAAGCTATCACTCGGTCATTTTGCATCAACACACAACCTAATCCCACTCGGGATGCATCACAGAACACTGTGAAATCTTCCTCACTGATCGGCAGAGCTAACACCGGTGCTGAAGTTAACCGTCTCTTCAACTCTGCAAAACTTTCCTCACATTCCTCTGACCACACAAACTTCTGATTCTTTCTGGTCAGTCTGGTCATAGGAGCAGCTATCTTCGAGAAGTCCTGAACAAACCTCCGATAGTAGCCTGCCAAACCCAGAAAACTCTTGATCTCTGTCACTGTAGTGGGTGTAGGCCA